>NC_134358.1:56627998-56640498 GCF_048569485.1 Anomaloglossus baeobatrachus
CCAATCAGCTTTGTATCACCGTAAGGACACAATTTTGGAGCAAGACAGACAGACAGACAGGATAAGGCATTATATATATAGATACACACATATATACATATATTATATGTATATATTATACACACACACACAGTTGTCATCTCTACACATTGAGGTTCTTACGTTAATGACTTTTAGGCTAGGGCCCCACTTTGCGTTTTGAACCTGTGTTTCTGCAGCGTTTTGAGCTGCAGCGTTTTATAGCCAAATGGCTTGCGTTTTGTTTTTCCATGTTCTCCTATGGAAATTGTGACATTTCTGACCGCACTTTGCGTTTTAAAACGCTGCGTTTAATTTGCATATTTTGTTGCAAAAAACATGCGTTCAAAGAAGCAACATGTCAATTGTTTTTGCCATTTTGGGTGCGTTTTGCTAACATTGAAGTCTATGAGAAATGGCAAACACCAAGATTCCAGCAAATTCCTGCGGTTTACCTGCTTTTCCAGTGCAGAAAACATGCGTTTTTTACTTCAAAAACGCATGCTTTTTGGACATCAAAATAATGATTTCATATGTCCCTTTACATACACACACAGTCTGAAAATTAAAAATAAGAATTTTAATAAATTGCTATTTTTCCATTAAATATCATATTACCGCTATAATTTCATGAAATTAATCTATTTTCATTATTTTTCACAAAAATATGGATTTGTTTCTTTTTTTCCAATTTTTTCATTGAGTTTGACTATTTAAACTTTATTTAGCAGTGTCCTGATGTTCAAAATGCATCTATCAAAACGCAGGTGGAAAAGCATGTAAAGAGCGCTGAAAACGCATCTAAAACGCGGCAAATACGCATGCGTTTTCAGCGCTAAATTTCTGGAAAAGGCAACTTTGGTCAAATCAATTAAGCCCAAAACGTGCGTTTAGAACTGCAAGTAGCACAACGCAAAGTGGGGCCCTAGCCTTAGGGTCTGTCAAGCGTTTTTTTCAGACCCACCTGAAGAAGATGCGGTGTGCCCATATCTTCTAAGTTTTAAGCTATTGTGCTATAAATACATGGAGAAAGATTTCTAAAAACAAGTGCAAAGGAAACGTGAGTTATAAGAAGCCCAAAGCCATCGGTCCGGTTCCACCTTTTATTTTCCTAAGGCCTTTCAAAACAAAACTAGTAACCAGTTATTAGTGTCGTTGTCCACTTTTGCATTGTTAGGCTGCTTTCACACATCCGGTTTGTCCTGTGCGGCACAATCCGGCGCTTTGCAGAAAAAACGCAGCCTTTTTTTTTTTCCGCCGGTTGCGTTTTTTTTTGCATAGACTTACATTAGTGCCGTATTGTGCCGCATGGGCTTGCGTTCAGTCCGGTTTTTGCCGCATGCGGCAGATTTAGTCGATGCAGCAGCCGGATGGAACGTTGCCTGGCACATTTTTTTTTGTCCGGCAAAAAAATCCGCATCACGCCGAATCCGGCCGATGCGGCGTGATTTGCAATGCATGCCTATGGACGCCGCAAACACCGCATCCGGCCGCCGCATGCGGTTTTTTCGACTGCACATGCTCAGTAGCGTGCCGCAAGCGGCAAAAACCGGAGGGGCCGCATTTCAAAAACTTATGCAAAGGATGCAGTTTTGTCGCCGCATCCGTTGCATAGGTTTTAGAGCCGGGTTGGCCGGCTCTGCTAAAACCGGAGGTGTGAAAGCAGCCTAAGAGTTTTAAAAAATCTCCTCCAGGAGATTAAGATTAAGGATTCAGAATTCAGTGATTTTTCTTGTATGGGAAAAACAAAAAACAAAATTCATCCGTGTTTTTGATTCGATTTTCATTGGTTATTTGGTCAGTTTTTCAATCTTTAACATCAGTGGGGTTTTTTTGCACACGAAAAAAAAAATACTAAAAAAAGTTGTGATTTTAGCTGGATCTTTATACTTCTGGGTAATTGTGATACGTTTTGGTGTACAGGAAAAAAAAATAAAAAATAAATAAATAAAAAAAAAAAAAATCGGACACATGGGCAGGGCTGTATATTATAATGGGTACGGGACTTCAGAGGATGGGACAGCCAAGAACCACATTTAAAAGAAAAAGTTTTTTAGGGCGTTTTGTTTATATAACTCTTTTGCATGGTTAACTGTTTATTTGTTCCTGGAACTTTTTTTTTTGTTTTTACATTTTCTGCTTTTATTGATTCATCCACAGAAAGCAGGAGCTGGAGTTTTACAACAGTCACAGGTTACCGATGAACCAAATAGCAATTTTGGAATTTTAGCTTTAATTACATCCACACATGATGCGTGATATTCTAAAACTTTATATACATGAAAGCTGTTTACCTCTGAAATTATTTTCTGAAGCCATCAAGGATCCATCAATAACCTGACAATGATAGATGGGGACCCGAGAAAGGATTCTAGTCCTTCTTCAGCTTTCACAAATTTATTTTTTTTCTTAAGGAAAAACCAGACCCTGTGAAAGAATCCCGCAGCTACGGTAAAAAAAAACGCACCAAAACTGCAACGAAATCCTCATGCGGTTTTGCCACATTTTGGTGCGGTTTTGGTGCGGAATTTCTGCGGTTTTGCCACATTTTGGTGCGGTTTTGGTGCGGAATTTCTGCGGTTTTGCCGCAGGTTGGTCCCTGCGGTTTTTTACCAATACTTAATGGCAAAACCACAGGGACCTGTAGAAAATAAGTGACATACACATTAATTCCGCAGCGGAAATTTGGGGGTAAATCCGCAGGGACTAAAAAAAAACTGCATGTGCGCACAGCTTTTTTTAATCCCCATAGATTTTGCTGGAGAAGGACTGCAGAAATGTTATAAACATTTTCTGCAGCGAAATCCGCGGCAATTCTGCGGGTAAATCTGCAGCGAGCGCACATGGCCTGAGCAACCAAGAAAAAAACAAACAAACAGTAATTCTACATTAGAGTTTACCCGTATGTGCATACGTAGCAGATTTTTGTGCAGATTTTTTTTTTTTTAACCTTCTTTTTATTAGTTTTTAATAACAAACATATAATCAATAATCATATAATACATTATGATTATGTTACATTATCTGTAATTTTGTAGTTTATCTCCTCGAATCACAATCCCCCTCTCGACCTCCCGTGTGCAGATTTTTTAAACACAAAACCACATGTTTTGGCAGAAAAAAAAATGCACTTTTTTATTGCATTTGTTCATTTTTTTACATGCGTTTTTTTTTTTTTTTTAGTCATGGCGATTGTGGGGGTTTAGGCACTGTACTCCCGCGATCGCCCGCGATCGCCGCCAGGTCTCCTAATGCTGTGTACGCACACTGAGTACTTGGCTGCATAAACCTCTGCATCTCTTGGCTGAAAAAAAAGCACATTTTTTTTAATCACATTTGCCCATTTTTTCACATGCTTTTGTATTTTTTTTAGTCATGGCAATCGCAGGTGCTATACCCCCGCGATCGCCGTCGGGTCTCCTAACACTATGTGCACATGCTGAGTATTTGGTTGCAGAGATTTCTGCACCAAATCTGCATCACTTCGACGAAAAAACGTACCTTTTTAGTGCATTTTTTTTGTTTTTTTTTGCATGCATTCTGTTGTTAAAAATGCTGAAAGAATTGACATGCTGCAGATTTATTTCTGCAACAAATCTACAAAAGGAAAAAAAAAAAAAGCAACAAAACGTCAGGATTGTCATTGACTTTGCTGTCATAAGGATTTGCATGGAGTTGTGACAAAACTGCAGTAAAAATGCATAAAGTGATATAAGTGTACTGTGTGCACATATGCACGTTTACATATACAGTGATCACCTGTTAGAATGGATCCTGCAAAGATCCATTCGGAAAAAGTTCTGCAAAGACAATTTTTTGTCAGTTGTAAAAAAAAAACAACAAAAGAAAAAACAAAAACGGATTTGGCAGAAATTAGTTATTTAACACTGGAGTCTATGGAGGATGGATTTGTTAATGGATTGCTATTTATTTTCCATTGAAACAGATCCTATAAGAAAAAAACAAATCCGTTACATATGCAAGAAAAACAGCAATCCATTACGGGATCCGTTCTTCAAAGACGCCAATGAGAAAAAACCCCCCAAAAAAACGGATCCAGCAGAAATCTGTTATTTAACAATGGACAAAAAGTTGTGTTTGCAGAACTTTTTTCCCAGTGGATCTCTACAGGATCCATTCTAATGGATGATTACTGTACATATAAACTCAGGCTTTCCATGGGTGTGAAGGTTTTGGGTTTTTTTTCCGGCAGGCGTCTGCTCAAAAATACCTGGTAACATTTTGCTCAGATTTTTTTTTTTTTTTTTTCTTTTAGGTATTTTCTGAAGGAAGAGATTTGATGGAGCGTTTTGGGTTTGTGTATTTTTTCAGCAAAAAATGAGTTCATCCAGTTTTTGCGAAAATTTAGGTTTTTTTTTTTAATTTTTATTCGAAAATTGAGTTTTTTTTTATCCATTTGTTCAGGATCAGCAAAGAAGCTTATACAGAAATAAAATCACAGAATAAAAATAAGTAGCACCTTTAAAGCGCAGCATGAATGTTCATAAGACCTTCTGCTTGAACTGATATATGCAAAAAAACTTTCTGCAAGAAAAAAAAAAAAAGCAGCTGGAAAAATGTGAACATGGCTTACATGGTCTAATGGAGTAAAAATAAGTTATCAATGTATCTATGAATATTTAACATGTATTATTTATCTCATGGTAATTTGTACTTAATATCTCGCAGAATATTTATGCACCTTTAAAATCTACATGATGTCAATCTTATGCTATCCAATGTCTAAAAGTAAAAGTCCAAGGCGCTGATGGTGGTATGAAACTTAATATTTTATTTATTTCATAGATTAAATGACAAAAAAACCCCCTCAAAAATAGTAGCAAAATATTTTAACCACGTTATGGCCATAGGGCCTTCATCAGGCTGGAGAAGAATAAAAGAAATTGGGACCCATCATGTCATATCTTATAGTTCTCATATTTTATTTTTGTCTAGTTATTATCGGTGGTATGAAACGTAATATTTTATTTATTTCACTAGGTTAAATGAGAAAAAAAATAAATAAGTAAATTAATAAAAATATTGTAACAACTTTATGGCCATAGGGCCTTCATCAGGCAAGAAGAATAAAAAGCAATTGGGACCCATCATGTCATATCTTATATTTCTCATATTATATTTTTGTCTAGTTATTATCGGTGGTATGAAACGTAATATTTTATTTCATCAGGTTAAATAAGAAAAAAAATAAAAACCTGTAACAACGTTACGGCTGTAGGGCCTTCATCAGGCTTCACAAGAATAAAAAGCAATTGAGACCCACCATGTCATATCTCAAATGTCTCGTATTT
Organism: Anomaloglossus baeobatrachus; assembly: GCF_048569485.1. Classification (NCBI taxonomy): domain Eukaryota; kingdom Metazoa; phylum Chordata; class Amphibia; order Anura; family Aromobatidae; genus Anomaloglossus; species Anomaloglossus baeobatrachus. Next base: position 56,633,329 of record NC_134358.1, read on the forward strand.
TATTTTTATATCTCGTTATCATGTGATAATGATCAATAATGCAATGTCTATCACATTTACATCCACCATGCAGTTTTATATAGCGATATTGATCTAACTCCATGTATTAATTTAGATAAGTCATATTTATCAGATATCCCGCATCTATCTCTTCATTTATGGCCTATTGGTAGAGAATTAGGAATTAATAGAAAATATTCATTTTTACATCTCCCAGTTTGACTTTGTACATTGTCTGCAGCCACAATATTTTCTATTTATACAATAGATGATGTTTTTATATTGAATATTATAATGTCATTCATTTCTATCTTCTTAGATAAATATGTTAACTAAAATGTGTCCTGTTACATGGAAGCGGATCCCATACCAATGATTACAATAGTAGTAATCTTATACTAAACATTACTCAAACATTGGAAATAATTCGGATACATTATTGCCTCTGATCACCCAGACACAAAAATGATTGGAAAATCCACAGAGATATCCCATTCCCTACATTTTAGAGAATGAAAAAAATAAAAAAAAATAATGATCACATATGTGCTATGGATAAGGATTGATATTCGGAGCACTTGAGGAAATGTTGTACCTGGTGGAATGAGACTGATCCACAGATGGGACGCTGGATCATTTGCATCTGTTAAAAGAAAGAAACCCACCGGTCACAAAATGTAATATTAGGGTATAAAAACTGTATGTGGTAAGGAACATACCTATGTGTAAAGGTAACAGACTGAGTATGAAGAGCTAATACAGGGAAATGCATAAAGCAACAAAAAGGCTGCATAGGTTGACAAGCAATATGTATTTCAGAATATTTATAAATATATTATATATATATAATTTTTTTTATTTTTTTAATGTATTATAAATAATTGGTAGCTAGATCACTGAAATGAGAAATGCAAGTATGGTGTAAATATATACACACACAAATTATATTATAATATATATATATATATATATATATATATATATAATAAAAATTTTGTTAATTCACACACCTTTCCTTGTGGCAGCACTGCACACTGATTTTATATATATATATATATATATATATATATATATATATATATATATATATATATATATATATATATATCAGAGTGCAGTGCTGCCACAAGGAAAGGTGTGTTGTGAATTAACTAAATCTAATCATTATATATATATATATATATATATATATATATATATATATATATATATATATATATATATATATATGATTAGATTTAGTTAATTCACAACACACCTTTCCTTGTGGCAGCACTGCACTCTGATATATATATATATATATATATATATATATAAATAAATAATGATATGTTAAAATAATCAGTTCTGTAGTAGCTGCAGAGTGTGGATTCCCATGTGATGCAGTGTGACTGACGGTCTGCATAGCATTACATACTGAGCATTACAGGCAGCATATTAAATGCAGGGCATTACAGGCAGAACATTACAGACAGGGCATTCTAAGTACAGCATTGCATGCAAACATTACATGCAGGGCATTACAGACAGGGCATTATATGCAGGGCATTGCAGACAGGGCGTTATATGCAGGGCATTACAGACAGGGCATTATATGCAGGGCATTAAACACAGGGCATTATATACAGGGCATTACAAGTACAGTATTCCATGCAGAGTATTACAGACAGGGCATTACATGCAGGGCATTATATGCAGGGCATTGCAGACAGGGCATTATATACAGGGCATTACAAGTACAGTATTACATGCAGAGTATTACAGACAGGGCATTACAGAAAGACTTTGCTTACTATCATATGTATATCAAATAATAACATTGTTACATTGATAAATAAGAGACTACACACACACAGACATATATATATACACACACACACACACATACATTTATTTATACATATAGATACATATACATTTATGTGTGTGTATACATGTCAAAATGTTACATTGATGAATATATTGGCTATATATCACACACACACACACACACATACACACACACACACACACGTCACATATACACATGTAAATGTGACAATTATCTGTGTATATATCACAAATTGTTACATTGATGACTATATCAGCTATAAGTATTTACATATCTGGCACAGTGTTACAGTAATGAATACAGCAGCTCTCTTCTATATACATACATGACACATATATACAGTATATACACACACAGTATAGCTGTGCACAGTGCAGGATGGAGCCTCCTGGAGGTCACTTGTCAGCAGTTGCTCTCCTTGCACTATGCTGTGCCCCCCATGTGCCTGCTATTATAGCCCCTCCACCATCCCTCCCCCCCCTCACTCCCTCCCCCTCTACATTGAATGCAATACCACTTCATCCCTGCACTTTACTCTTTAATTCCCTGCATTCCTTCCCATTAATCTCCGGCAGCCCAGAAGTGGAGAGGGAACTTTTCCTGCGCCTCGGCTGCATTGCGCGGCCGCACAGTGAGTGCCGCTCTGCAGGCAGCTCCCCAGCCTCAGCTTCCTGTTTTCACTATTTACAAACAAGTTTCCAAGGCTGAGCAGCAGCAGAACAACCTGTGCCTCCTTCACTACACACAATGCAAGTTGGAAATGAAGTGGAGCAGGGGGCTGGGATGGAGCGCAGCCCTCCTCCTCCCCCTCCCTGCCTCGCTGCTGTCTGTAGAGGGGAGGTTACTATGCCTTTAAGCCTGTGCAGTTGAGGGTGGTGCCTTGCTCTGCTTAAGGCTCCTTTGATATTAATAGTGTTGGTGTCTTGCATCTGACGTAATGCTCGCACCGAGGTCCTGACAAGCGATAACATTTCTGATAAAGAACCCATCTTGCTGCAATCTCCAGCCTGGGATCTAATATTAAACCCAGAGCATCCATTCCCTGCCCTGCCTCCCCCACCACCGCCTCCTCCTTCTCCTAGCCCCCCACTCCTTGTTCCTGTCTGTGTCTCTGCACTCAGACATACACACTGGGGGGGAACAGGAAACCTATTCTTCCCCCCACCCCAAAAAAATTAATCAGAGATCAACTCTGCAAACAACAAGGAAGCGGTTCATGGCTCAGGCAGGATCTCCACCATCTTCCACATTGCTGCTGAGGTTATTGCAGATCAATCAACAGGTAAGAGGAGGGGGGGACCTACAAATCCAGCAGAGCTCATCAGTGCTGGGAAGGAAGCAGCAGCCTTCATTGCTTTCTGCCTCCTCTGCCTGCTCTCTCCTATCCCCTGCATGGTGAGCCCCTCTGCTGCCTGCACAATGTGCACAATCTGGGGCATCTCCACCTAAACAACTCACTTTTACTTATTTATTTATTTTTTTTTTTTGCAATACATCAGGGAAAGAGAGAAAGAGGGAGAGGAGGGTGCGAAATCCTGAAATCCTTCTCATGTTTCAAGTGCATTCGAGATTTCCTTTTTTTTTTTTTTTTTTTTTTTTCTGCATGGTGGGTCAAAAAGCATGAGGCATGGAAATTGGCTACTTCAATCTCCAGTAGCCCTTGGCTTTTTTTTTTTTTTTTTATTTATTTATTTATTTTTTTGCATTAGTCCTGGTCCAATCTCTTGTTTGCTCCAGGAAGGGTCAAGTTCACACACAAGGAGGAGATAACAGCAACCATTTTTTTTAATATTATTATATTTTTGTTTTTGTTTGTTATTCAATAAAAGTAACTTCCAGGTCAATATTTTGAACTCCTTTTTAAAGGAACAAGTTCCTTTTTTATTTTTTTTTTAATTTTTTACTTCTGTTCGTAATGGAAAATAACTCAAAATGGATGGGATTTATATAAGTATATATATTTTATATAAAGATTTTTGACTAAAAGAGCCCAGTTATGATGATCATGAGGAGCCTGAGGACCAAGGGACAATGATGAGCAGTAGTAAGTTTTGGCAAACTTTTATTGATTGGCTAGGGGGGAAGGGATGATGTGGATGCAGGGGTTTGTTGTTGTTTTGAGGTTTAATATTGTAACATTGTGAATCAATGGAATCTATAAGGTCATATTTTTACTAAGTTGCAAAATATTGTGATATTGTTGATTGTTTAGATTCTATTCCTTTACTATGTTCCAAATTACTTTTATATTGGTGGTGTTTAGATTCTATTGATGGTGTTCAAATTTTAACCCTTTACTATGTTGCAAATTACTTTTATATTGTTGGTGTTTACATTCTATTCCTTTACTATGTTGCTAGTTACTTTTCTGTTGGTGATGTCCAGATTTTAACCCCTTACTTTGTTGCAAATTACTTTTATATTGGTGATGTCCAGATTTTAACCCCTTACTATGTTGCAGATTACTTTTTATATTGTTCAGATTTTATTCTCTATGTTGCAGATTACTTTTAATATTGGTGGCATTCAGATTTTAACCCCTTAGTATGTTGTAAAATATTTTTATATATTGTTGATGATCATATTTTATCCCTTTTACTATGTTGCAAATTACTTTTGGCAATGATGGTGTCCAGATTTTAACCCCTTACTATGTTGGAGATTACTTTTATATTGTTGGTGTTTACATTCTGTACATTTTATATTGGTGGTGTTTAGATTCTATGCCCTTACTATGTTGCAAATTACTTTTATATTAGTGATGTCCAGATTTTAACCCCTTACTATGTTGCAAATTACTTTTATATTGGTGGGGTCCAGATTTTATCCCCTTACTATGTTGCAAATTACTTTTATATTAGTGATGTCCAGATTTTAACCCCTTACTATGTTGCAAATTACTTTTTATATTGGTGGGGTCCAGATTTTACCCCCTTACTATGTTGCAAATCACTTTTATATTGTTGGTGTTTACATTCTGTACATTTTATATTGGTGGTGTTTAGATTCTATTCCCTTATTATGTTGCAAATTACTTTTCTATTGGTGATGTCCAGATTTTATCCTCTTACTATGTTGCAGATTACTTTTAATATTGATGGCATTCAGATTTTAACCCCTTTAGTATGTTGCAAAATATTTTGATATATTGTTGATCATATTTCATCCCTTTGCTATGTTGCAAATTACTTTTATATTGGTGATGTTCAGATTTTAACCCCTTACTATGTTGCAAACTACTATTTATATTGTTCAGATTTTATCCTCTTACTATATTGCAGATTACTTTAAATATTGGTGTCATTCAGATTTTAACCCCTTAGTATGGTGCAAAATATTTTGATATTTTTGATGATCATACTTTATCCCTTTACTATGTTGCAAATTGCATTTATATTGTTCAGATTGTATCCCCTTTTTTATATTGGTGGTGTTTTGATTTTAACCCTTTACTATGTTGCAGATTACTTTTATATTGGTGGTGTCCAGATTTTAACCCCTAACTATGTTGCAAATTACTATTGATATTGTTCAGATTTTATCCTCTTTCTATGTTACTTTTTATATTGGTGGCATTCATATTTTAACCCCTTTTAGTATGTTGCAAAATATTTTGATATTGTTGATGATCATATTTTATTCCTTTTACTATGTTGCAAATTACTTTTATAGTGTTCAGATTTGTTATATTGATATATTTATATTGGTGGCGTTCAGATTTTATCTCGTAGTTATTTGAAATGACCCTTTATTCCATATCCTTGTATTCTGATACATTTTGAAGGATCTGAATGAATGCCTGTACGTTTATATGGTCTAATATAAGGGGATGATGGATAAATCGATGATTAGGCCTTGGTGTCGTTGGCACGTCTGTGTTAGATTGCTTGCTGTAAATATATACTTCTTTTTATAGTGTATGTGTGTGAACAGTTGGAAAAGTGTTGAAAAGTTTTAGAGATTGCTCAAGAGGATGAAGTTTTGCAATGGCCTCAGAAGCAGGATGCTAATATGGACCCAAAAAAGTCCAATTGTTCCAGTTATTATTATTATTTATTATTATAGCGCCATTTATTCCATAATAAAACAAGTACAATAATCATGATCAATACAAGGCACTGACTGGTACAGGAGGAGACAGGACCCGGCCCGCAGTCCACAGGGCTGAGGATACGTTTACCCATCCTGATGTAGCAGAGCTCAGATCCTGTGTATTTCAGATTAATGAGCTGCATGACAAGTTCAGCTCCTCTACATCTGGGTGAAAAAGCGAGTGAGGTCAGAAAGATGGAAGACAACATTCCTTTAGGGACCTGGATGGAATTTTTTTTTTTTAATATATAAATAGGGAGTAAATCACAGACTCAGTCCAGTCTTTAGTACATCAAGTTGACAAAAAGACAGACCAAGAAAAAAAAAAGTGTGAGGAAACTCTTAATCACTGTGTCACTTATTGTGGCCTGCTTCGTATAACTCTCAGGTGCTGGAGAAGTAGTGGAGGTGTCATATATAGAATTATAGGGGGATATAGAGGGGATGACCAATGCTTAATATGCACAGATATAGGTGAGCTGAATCTGTGACTCGATACCTGCGTCTTTCGTAAACCCTACTTCTTTAACAGGGCAACCATAGATGTGATACAATAGATGACAACCATAGCTCCATAATTCACCATCCCGTCTCTGATACATCTGTGATACAATATCTGTCTGTCTATGCACAGTGCAGCGTGCTGTACACAAAGGTTAATTATTTAGGGTTTGTTGTGTAAACAGACATCATGTCCCATTTCCTGCAACCTGCTGATGATGATAAGACTGTGTCCATTTTTATTCACTTTTTTGTTTCTTCCAATGCCTCTAACTTTCTGACGTGGCCAATATAAACACTTGGTTTCTAAAGGCTTATATCTGCCTCAAGATCCTTTTTGACACCTAGGGAGATGTCTATAGTGTGACCTCATGGTCTGCTGAGGCCTAACCATGAGATAAGGGGGTGAAGAAAAGGGGTATAAAGTTTCCAAAAAGGATCAATTATTATATAGAAACATTTAAAAGAAAAAAAAATAATACAAAAAATATATGTGTGCATGTGTGTATATATATATATATATATATATATATATATATATATATATATATATATATATATATATATATATATATATATATATATAAATTTGTTTTAATGTTTAGAGAAAGCGTGATCTGCCCCAACCATATGGTGAATGCACCACCTGGGACACGATGTACAGTCTACAACACTGGGGCACAAACTTTCCAAAAAGAAAAGTGTATGTAGGTGTGTGTGTGTGTTTATATATATATATATATATA